>NC_088356.1:13830000-13835000 GCF_036884655.1 Musa acuminata AAA Group | reverse complement strand
CATTTGATATTTGGCACACACTCGAAGTGACCCATGAGGGCACAAGTAGAGTAAAGGAGTCAAAAATCAATTTGCTGTTACATTCTTTCGAACTTTTTCGGATGAAACCGAGTGAAACCATTGGCGACATGTTTACCCGTTTCACGGATGTCGTTAACGGTCTAAAAGGACTCGGAAAGAGCTTTTCGGATTTTGAGCTTGTTAATAAGATACTAAGATCCCTTCCTAAGAGTTGGGATCCTAAAGTCACGGCTATTCAAGAGGCAAAAGATCTGCGAAATTTCCCTCTTGAAGAATTAATCGGGTCATTAATGACCTACGAAATGACTTGTAAAGCTCATGAAGAGCAAGAAGACATCCTTCCAAAGAATAGGAAGGATATGGCACTCAAAACTTCTGAAGATCACTTGAGAGAAAACTCAAGTGATGAGGACTGTGATGACGACTTAGCACTTCTAACTAGAAAATTTAAAAAATTCATTAAAAGAAACAAGTTTAAGAATGATACTAAAAATAAACTTGAACCCAAGAAGGATCAAGTTATTTGCTATGAGTGCAAAAAGCCGGGACACTACAAGAGTGATTGTCCCCAAGCCAAAAAGAGAACAACAAAGAAGAAAGCACTCAAAGCAACATGGGATGATTCGAGCGCATCTGAGGAAGAGGAGTCCAACACCGAGCAAGTTGCTCATTACGCCTTAATGGCTATTGGAGAGGAGGTAACGAATTCATTAAATGTTGATTTATCTTTTGATGAATTATTAAATGCTTTCAATGACTTATTTGACGAATGCAAGAGTATCAGTAGAAAATATAAATTGCTGAAAAAGGTGCATGATAGTCTTACTTGTGAGTTTGACAAGTTAAAAGTTGAAAGTCATGATAGTTTAAATTCATGTACCAAATGTCATGATTTAGAAACTTTCCAAAAAGAAAACCTGCTACTCAAGGATACCTTGAAGAAATTCGAGGTTGGTAGCAAGTCATTGAACATGATCCTTACAAATAAGGGTCACGTTCCCAAAAGAAGTGGAATTGGATTCGTGAGAAGTTCTCACCAAAATCCAACCACCTTCATAAAAGGCTCCATCTTACATGTTCAACATCAAAACAAATGCAACTTTTGTTGCAAATTTGGACACAAGACACATTGTTGTCCATTCAAGAAAATAAGCCCAAACAAATTGATTTGGGTTCCTAAAGGAACCATGACAAATTCTATGCAACATGATAGAAAATATAGATCTATTTGTGAGGCACCCAAAAGCAAATGGGTACCTAAAAATTATCCTTTCTTGTAGAAACCCACACCATCCCAAGCTAGGAGCAAGAGATGGTATCTTGATAGTGGATGCTCAAGGCATATGACCGGAGATCCATCTCAATTCTCTAAGCTCTCTAGCATAGATGAAGGCTATGTTACCTTCGGAGACAACAACAAGGGTAAAATCATTGGCAAAGGAACCATAGGTAACAAATCCAACTTTTTTATTGAAGATGTCTTGTTAGTTGATGGTTTAAAACATAACCTCTTGAGCATTAGTCAATTATGTGATAAAGGATACATTGTCAAATTCGAATCCAATGCTTGTATTATTGAAAAACCCCATAAAAACATGTCTATGATTGCATTAAAACAAAATAACGTATACACCATTGACATCAATGACTTGTGTAATGAAATGTGTTTTTCAGTTTTAAATGAAGATGCTTGGCTATGGCATAGAAGATTAGGTTATGCTAGCATGAAACTAATCACTCAAATATCATCTAAAGAACTTGTAAGAGGAATTCCTCATATCAAGTTCATCAAAGATAATGTATGTGATGTTTGCCAATTAGGTAAATAGATTAAGGGTAGTTTCAAGACTAAAAATCAAATAAGCACCTCTAGGCCCTTACAATTGATCCATATGGACTTGTTTGGACCAATCTCTTCATCAAGTCTAGGAGGTAGCAAATATGCCTTTGTCATTGTTGATGACTATAGCAGATATACATGGACCTACTTCTTAAAACAAAAAAATGAATGCTTTAGATATTTTACCAAGTTCTGTAAACTTGTTCAAAATGAGAAAGGTTCTATGATTTCGTCAATAAGAAGCGATCATGGTGGAGAATTTCAAAACCACGATTTCCAAGAATTCTGTGAACTCAATGAATATAACCATAATTTCTCTACTCCAAGAAATCATCAACAAAATGGGGTAGTAGAAAGAAAAAATCGAAATCTACAAGAAATGGCAAGAACCATGTTGAATGAACACAGCCTACCCAAATACTTTTGGGCCGAAGCCGTAAACACTGCATGCTATATTTTGAATAGAGTACTAGTAAGACCCTTACTCACCAAAACTCCTTATGAGTTATGGAATAACAAAAAACCCAATGTTTCATATTTTAAAGTCTTTGGGTGTAAGTGTTTTATCTTAAATGAAAAGGATAACTTAGGAAAATTTGATGCTAAATCCGATGAAAGAATCTTTCTTGGTTATTCTTCGGTTTCTAAAGCTTTTCGTATCTTCAATAAAAGAACCTTAATTATTGAAGAATCCATTCATGTTGTTTTCCGAAATTAAGAAAAATGATCTTGATGATGATGTTAATTTTGATTCCTTAAACTTAAATGAAACCCCTTCTCCAACTAGCAACTTGAATGCATCCACTTCCGAAACATCCGTACCCAAGGATTGGAAGTATGTAGATGCTCATCCTAAGGAGCTAATATTAGGAGACACATCAAAGGGGGTTCAAACACGATCTTCTTTTAAAAATTTTTGTGCCAACGCCGCCTTTCTCTCCCAAATTGAACCCAAATGCGTTGATGAAGCCATGAAAGATGATTCATGGATTATCGCAATGCAAGATGAATTGAATCAGTTTGAGAGAAATGAGGTGTGGACGCTTGTTCCTAGGCTAAATGACCATTTAGTAATTGGTACTAAATGGGTGTTTAGAAACAAGCAAGATGAAAATGGTATCGTGGTTAGAAACAAGGCTAGATTAGTGGCCAAAGGTTTCAACCAAGAAGAAGGTATCGATTACGAAGAAACCTTCGCACCTGTGGCTCGATTGGAAGCCATAAGGATGCTCCTTGCCTACGCTAGTAGTAATAATTTTAAGTTATTTCAAATGGATGTTAAAAGCGCTTTTTTAAATGGCTTTATTTCCGAAGAAGTTTATGTTGAACAACCTCCTGGATTTGAAAATAATAGCCTCCCTAATCATGTGTTCAGATTAACTAAAGCTCTCTATGGTTTAAAACAAGCCCCAAGGGCTTGGTATGAGAGACTTAGTTCTTTTCTTATCAAAAATAACTTCACAAAAGGCAAGGTTGATACTACATTATTTATCAAGAATTTTGAAAATAATTTTCTTATTGTTCAGATTTATGTTGATGATATTATCTTTGGCTCTACAAATGAATCTCTTTGTGAATCTTTTGCTAAAACTATGAGTCTTGAATTCGAAATGAGCTTAATGGGAGAATTAACATTCTTCTTAGGTTTACAAATCAAACAACTAAGCAATGGCATCTTTATTAGTCAAACTAAATATGCCATGAGTGTATTAAAAAGGTTCAATATGAACAACTCAAAGGCTAGTAACACTCCTATGAGCACCTCCACTAAGTTAGAAATTGATGAAAGTGGAGAAAGCTTTGATCAAAAAACTTATAGGGGTATGATAGGAAGTTTACTTTACCTCACTGCAACCAGACCAGACATCATGTTCAGTGTAGGACTTTGTGCTAGATTTCAATCAAACCCTAAGATATCTCATCTCAAAGCAGTTAAAAGAATATTTAGATATCTTAATGGTACCACAAATCTAGGATTATGGTACCCAAAATCAGAGAATTTTGAGTTAATTGCTTATGCTGATGCAGACTTTGCTGGTTGTAGATTAGATAGAAAAAGCACATCAGGATCATGTCAATTCTTAGGACATGCCCTTGTTTCCTGGTCATCAAAGAAACAAAACTCGGTTGCACTATCAACAACCGAAGCTGAATATATTGCAGCAAGTGCATGCTGTGCACAAGTTGTATGGATGAAAAACACTTTAGAAGATTACAAAGTTAATCTTAAAGATATTCCCAATAAATGTGATAACACGAGTGCAATTTGCTTAACCAAGAATCCAATACAACATTCAAGAACAAAATATATTGATATTAGACATCACTTTATACGAGATCATGTCACTAATCATGACGTAACCATAGAATTCATTAACACTAAACATCAACTAGCTGACATTTTTACAAAACCTCTAAGTGAAGAACAATTTGATTTCATAAGAAGAGAATTAGGAATGTTGATATGTCCGAATAGATAAACTTGCTAAAATTATTTTTCGAACTATATTGCATCACTTGATTGCCATGTTTCTATGTGAAAATCTGCAACAAAATCTTGTCCGAATGCATCTTATTTATTCGAATGCTATAAAACAGATTTTCTCGTACACTTTCATGAATAAATTTGATGAAGTGATATGTATGTACTCCAAAATTCCTCTATAAGCTTTTAAAGCAATCTTTATAAAGGGGGAAGAAGTTTTTTAAAGCAATCTATGAAAAATTCCTCTATAAGCTTGCTAATATTTATTTTCCTAGTATCATAATTACTATGCTTTTTGTTGATGACAAAGGGGGAGAAATATATAAATTGATAAACACTGCTATGATTATGCCATCCTTGCATCATCAAAAAATATGAACATATGAACATGTGCTGAAGTTTGCATTATGCCCTAAATTGATCATGTGAAGAAAATGCAAAACTTGCTAGAATACTTCAAATGTGTGCATCATGTAATAGTGTTTCACAGCTTTATATGATAATGTTTAAACTACATGATGAATAGTTATAAACACAATCATACAAACTTGTTGATGTATGTCAAGCCTTGACATCATCTTTGAAGAGATACATCATGATGAGTATCATGATGGGAGTATTGATCTAACTTATCAATACGTCACTTGAATTCTT